>NC_040035.1:34320997-34367447 GCF_003713205.1 Coffea eugenioides | reverse complement strand
TAACAACAAATAATAACAAATAACAACAAATAATGCATTATAATTAAATAATTAAATCATTTATAACAAATAAATGAATATTTAATAAATAACAAATTAAACCATCACCTTAATTAAATGCATTTAATCGAATCTCTTAAAATTACTTCACTCAATTAATTAAACTAATTAATCCACTAAACTAATTAAAGTGAATTGCATTTATCAACTAGCTTAACAAATAAAGTGAATTGCAATTCACTCAATTGACTCAATTGGATGAATTGCAATTCACTCAATTGGATGACACAGCCCGGCACTTGACATCTTTTTTCAAAAAAAAAAAGTGTCAGATGCTTGGCTGAGACAGCCCGGCACCTGACATGTTTTAAAAAAAAAAAGTTTCTGTCAGGTGCCGGGCTGTCTCAGCCCGGTACCCATAGTTTTATATATGGACTCTGTCAGATCCGCAAGTGTCTGACTTTTCTTTTTTACACCTATATTCTAATCAATTAGCCTAATTATTTGGATGTTTTAGCACATGGTCGTTGATTTTGACTGAGAAATTGTTTCTACCTAACGGTCACATGCTAGACACGCGAGTCTTCTCCGTTCAAATTAAACAATTTATCGTTTTTGGAATAAATGTAAATGTGACAAAAAATTATTAATTCATGTACTAAATGTATCGTGCATAAAAGTTTGGGGACGAAATGTGTCCCTAGCTCAAAGTTAATGGACAAAAAGTGGATTTTTCCCAAAAATGGAGAGAGCAAAATTTGTGTCCCTAGCTCAAAGTTAATGGACAAAAAGTGGATTTTTCCCAAAAATGGAGAGAGCAAAATTTTTGGTTCATTCATCTAACTGCTGCTATTTTACTCGTGAATGATATTTTGGAGGGGTCTTGGGGAAGAACTATCAGCAGTATATAGAAAACGAACAATACAAAAATGGAAAATGAAATTTAATTCTAAGATGACCACTTGCTGAAGCCCACATATGCAAGCAAACTTCAATTCATGCACTAAATTTTGAAGTTGAATTGCCAATTCTCCCGTCGAAGATGCCAGTTCCAACATATCTTGCTCCATCCATCAAGAATATATTCACCGAACAGGGGCAGCAGCAATCATCTTCGAGCTATAGTTTCAATACTAATTACTCAAATTCCACTTTATCCTGTGCAACTTTCACCATCATCAGCATCACTTTTTGCGTACAAACTGAGCACGGTGTTCAATTTTCCTTTTTTTTTTTAATGTTAAGTTCCATTGGATTTGCCAACCATAAAAGTATGAGTTGATGCAAGCTTATGAATGCAGTAGCACAAAGATGATTACTTTGAGAATGAGATAGATTGCCCAATGATCAATAATAGAGAATTCATAATGCTGTTTCGAAATTTGGTTAAGTTCTTTACAGTGTCGTTTGCTTGCAGTTTTGTCATGTTTAATTGCTATTATTGTTATCAAGTAATTAAAAAAAAAGGGAGAAATACAGTTTTGGTTTTCAAAATTTAGCATATGTGCGATTTAAGCTCCCGAAATTTGGGTTAAAACAAATTTGGTCCCTAATCTTTCAAATTTAAAGTACTTCTAGGATAAGTGACCAATTTTTTTCAATTATTATCGGAATGGAGTCATGTGACCCTTGTCTAAAATTAAAAAAAAATCATCATGATACTAAAGTTTAACTACTCACATAATCACACATGTGTAACTAAATGAAAGGGAGAAGTTACTAAAAAGATGAAGATATGCATTTAGATATCCTAGTGGTTTAGTTTTCGTTTTCCAATAATGCCCATATTATTAATATTAATGATTTTAATCTATTTCCAAACATAAATGTGATTCTAAGCATTATTGGGGTTTTTAACGTCTACCAACATTTAAGTTTTGTTTTAGAATTAGAATCCCTTATGAAATAGAAATTGATTTAGAAAGGTTATAGGTTAATTTATTTGAAAATTTTTTCCATTAAAATTTAATGACCAGGCATTAGTTAAGCTATATTCTTAAAAATCTTGACTAATTTTGTGTATATCTACCTTCTTAGATACGTTCAAAGGTAGACATTGCTAACATATATCTAATTCTAGATTAATTTTAATAGAATAAGTGACCGATTAATAACTAAATTATGTTCCCAAGATCTTTTTTTTTTTTGTGGTTATCCATATAATGCCGGCCTTTAAATTTCATCTTGGAAAATAAACGCATTGATGTAAATTTCCATCTGGAATAGAGTTTTAAAAATAGATTCCAGAATTAGTGAAGGACACGAAAAAATTTTAGCTGGCTAATTTAGAAACTAAACATGAATTAGAAAACAAAATTTATGTAAATTAATTTTACAAGGAAAAAATAGGCGCCAATTGTGGAGAAAAAAAAGAAAAAGGGAAAAGTAAAAAAAAATGACAAAAATGAAATACAGATTGAACGAATCACTAATATAATTTGGTAATTTAGAATGGCTCCCATGCTAAACTTTGGGGACCAAAACTACATTTTTTCCTTAGGAAAAAAAAAAAATCTGCTTTCATTTAAAGGCGTCCTGTTTGCTCGTGGAGCCAAAACAACGCTTTGCTCTTTTTGAAGTCTGGTTTCTTGGCAACTCAGCCACTAAGCAACCGCTCGTCTAGTTTGTTACAACTGATATAAATTAGGCATTAAAGTGCCATTCCATATTGATGCTCTTCTTTTTTCAAATGCTTCTAATTTTGCGGCTTTGAAATCTATTTGTGGGTGGAAATTTTCTCTCTTCTTCCCTTTTATCGACCATTAACGAAATACTCCTCATTTGTTCTACATTCCTGAATTCCTCTACCCTTAAAAAGAAAGAAAAGTTTATTTTCCGAGTTTGTATATTTTTGTGCTCACCAGTTGTTTGATATTTTGTCTCTGAGAATCTGCATTGCTAGTACTACAACTACCGTGCGACAAGGTTATGGATGCTGAGGGAAGTCAGTTAGTTGCTATCAAACTTGATTGGTCCAACTACACAACTTGGGCTTATTTGATGAAAAATTATCTTATTAGCAAGGACGCTTGGAAATATGTTGATGGAACTCTTGAGAAACCAGTTGAAGGGATTGAAAATTATGCAGAACTTTTATCTGAATGGGACACGGTCAATGCTAAAATACGCACTTGGATTAACGACTATGTGGGAACCGTCAATCGGCAAGCATTTATAGAAATTCAGTTTGGCTAAGGAAGTATGGCATCATTTAGCAAGAGCGTTCACTAAAGTCAATATTGCTCGGAAGTACAAGTTGGAGAATTTCTTGCGAGGATTAGTTCAGGGCGACAGAAGCGTTCCAGAATTTTGCTCTCTGATGAC
The DNA here is from genome assembly GCF_003713205.1 of Coffea eugenioides. Taxonomy (NCBI): domain Eukaryota; kingdom Viridiplantae; phylum Streptophyta; class Magnoliopsida; order Gentianales; family Rubiaceae; genus Coffea; species Coffea eugenioides. The sequence goes on along the minus strand of NC_040035.1, from coordinate 34,364,123 downwards.
AAGAATATGGGATCAGTTGGCTACGATGGAGCCACCCACCAGAATTAACAAGTTTGGACTATTATGTAAAGTTCCAGGAAGAGCAACGCTTGTTCCAGTTCCTTGTGCCTTTGAAACCAGAATTTGAGCCTTTAAGAAAACAGATTTTGGTTAGGTCACCACTTCCAAGTGTAGCTGATGCTGTGAATGAGCTCATTGCTGAAGAACCTAGATTACCAATAGGCATTTCATTTCAAAGAAAGTGGGAAGCCATTGCCGTGCTAATCCTTGTCTCATTCCAAATCAAGTACTTCCTAATGAGATGATATGGGAAATCCTGACATGGCTTCCAACCAAGTCCCTGATGCGATGTAAGTGCGTTTCCAAGCGATGACAATCAATTATTAAGGATCCGTCCTTTGCCAGGGAGCACCGTGGTGGATTTCTAGGTCTCCTTATTTCTGAGCCCTTCCACTGGAGAAAAGATTCGACAAGAGATTTCTATTATCTAAGCCTGTTTGATGGCCCTGTTAAGTACCTTTCTCATCACCTAACCTTGGATCACGGCATGGAGAGAATGGGCTGCACTGACACTGTCAAGGGCCATCTATGTTTTTACTACAGCAACTATTCGTACTTGTGCAACATTGCCACCCGAGAATGCAGACGACTCCCTGTTTCTAGACATGAATCCAGTTCTTGTAGTTACCATCTTGGTTTTGACCCCGCTAGTAGATCGTACAAGTTACTCAAGATTTGTCCAGTATACAAGGACTATGATGATAATATTCTGTATCCTGAGGACAATTCCGAGTTCGTTCTTAATCTAGATTGTGAGATTCTGACCCTCGGTGTTGACTCATCATGGAGAAGCATTAAGCCTGCACCTTGGGAAATCAGATCACGTAGCATATGCTTCACTGGAGTTCTATACTGGATGGAACCAACTAAATTAGGCCCTACGAATTCAGATAACCATCTTATTGCTTTTGAACTTGATCATGAGAAGTTTCAGATTATTCCCAGGCCTAAGTTTTGCTATCCACTGCAGTTTGGACCTGGTCTAGCTTTAGTCAGAACGTGGTCCCATAATGAGGCAGTGATTAGTTATTACGGCAATGGTCAAGAGTCAGGGATGTGGACTGAGCATAAACTTGACCTTCCAACGTCAAGGAAGTATCGATTTGGACCGGTTGGTATACTCCCTGATGGAAAGGTGGTGTTGTTTGACGAAGATGTGGACATCCATTGTCCCTCCAAAATTTATATATATGAACCAACCGAGGGGAATCTTGAAAAGACTGTGATTGGCAAATCACCTTCATCGTCAGACTTGATGGATGAAGGTATTCTTGGGTACAAGTCCTATTATGAGGAGAACATCATCCCATTAAGCGGTTTGATTGCAAGACCCTGAATGATATCGGGGCTTTTGTCTTATAGTTAGGAGAGGCAAACTCTAAGGATGATTGGTTTAATTAACAAGGGTTTAGATTGCTGTGGATTTTGCCGTTTAAAGTTTGTCATTGCTGAGCTTTAAGGTGAACCTTTGTCCGTAAAGTTGGTGATCCTCAGTCTTGAAACAGGGATACTGTATAATGAGGAGAAAATGATCCGTTAAGCTGTTTGACTGCCAGCCCCTGAGGTGGGCATTTTGGTTTTAATGTTGAGAGGCCAAAAATTAACCATAACTAGCTCTAATGAACAAGAATTTGGATTCTCATTACTTTTGTCGATTGAACTAATCAACTTTTCCTTGAAAGATTTTTTTTTTTTAAAGATCTTTGAAAGCTTCTTTGTTTAAGATGTTGTGTCCAAGGATTCTTCAACATTGCACATTCACAACCAGCGGATGCAATCGTCCCTCGGTTCAGGCTATAGATGTATCAAAAAGCAGAAGAAGGAAGACAAGGACCTCTGAATACCGCTTGCCAGCAGGTAGTAGTCGCTAATAACAAAGTAGTACAAATTTTTTAAGAAGATGGCATTGTCTGGTTCTGATAATAAAGGCTATTATGGCAGAGTTGGGATGATAATCCACAAAACACAGGAAATTTTAAAACTCAAGATTGGTTTTGTTTGGGATTTGGACTTATTAGTATTAATTTATAGATTAGAAAAAGATAGGAAAATCAACATAAGCATAATAAAGCAACCTAAAATCTGATATTTATCAAATTAAGATCGTTCGAAATCAACATGACTGATTTGTTAAGAACTGAAGTGATTAATCATGCAATGGCAGTGATTGATCATTCAATTGGAGAGGATTAAGAAATAAGGAGAAGTAAGAAAGAGAGAAAGAGAGAGAGAGAATACGAGAGAGGGAAATTGGAGAGAGAAAGAAACAGATTTCTGTTACTACTCTTATGATTAGCAAAGCAGTGGGCCCGCATATATTACAGTTCGTGTGACTCAGCCATTAACCAACTAAACTGACTTTTAAATCCTAATTAACCAAAACGACATCGTTTGGCCTTTCCCAATTTACAAATCCCTGATTCAATTACCTGCCATCCTAACAATTCCTCTCCCATGAAATCAGACTTGTCCTCAAGTCTGGAATTCAGGGAACTGATTCTCAATGAAAGTCTTGTCCTCCCAAGAAGCTTCATCATAGCTCACATGATTCCATTTGATCAGAAATTGAATGACAGGCCTCCCTTCACGCATGATTGCTCTCCTTTTCAATATGGTTTTTGGTTTCAAAGGGCATTGATCATCTTCATCCAGTTCCGGTAGGTTAGGGGAGCTGCTGTGTAGTGGTCCCAGTTTCTTCTTTAACAAAGAGACATGGAACACAGGATGTAGTCGTGCCTTTGATGGTAGCTTAAGCCTATAAGCTATCACCCAATCTTCTCCTCCACCTGAAATGGTCCATAATATCTTGCTGACAATTTGAGACATTTCCTCATAGCTATAGTCTATTGCCTATATGGTTGCAGCTTTAAGAACACCTAGTCACCCACAGAAAAGCTCCTCTCCGTCCGGTGTTGATTTGCATAATGTTTCATCCTTTGTTGAGCTTTTGCTAAATGTTCCTTAATGCAACTTGAGATTCTGCTTCTCTCTTGAACCATGTTGGACACAGCAGGTACCATTGAATCCATATAGGGTCCTAAGGGCAGTGGTATAGGTTTGTAACCAAACAGAGCTTCAAAAGGAGTCATGTCCAGACTAGAATGGTAAGTGGAATTATACCACCACTCTGCCAGTGATAGCCATTTACTCCACTGTGAGGGAAGTTCCCCTGTCATGCATCGTAAGTAACTCTCAACACACTGATTTAACCTTTCACTCTGCCCATCAGTTTGTGGGTGATAAGATGACGAATAGTTCAGTTCCACTCCCACTACTTTGAAAAGTTCCCTCCAGAACACACTAGTGAATAATTTATCTCTATCAGTGATGATGGACTCTGGTAAGCCATGTAACCTGTAAACATGATCTAGGAAGACCTGAGCAACACTCTTGGCTGTAAAGGGATGAGTAAGCCTGATGAAGTGCCCAAACTTAGTAAATCTGTCAATCACTACCAGAATAGTATCATACCCCTGTGACTTAGGAAGTTTCTCAATAAAATCCATAGAGATATGAAGCCATGCTTGTTTAGGGACTGGAATTGGTTGTAACAGCCCAGGGTAAGGAACATGTTCAGATTTGTTCCTTTGACAGACATCACAGTTTTGCACATAGGTTATCACATCCTGCTTCATACCAGGCCAATAGAATAGGGATTTGAGTTTCTGCCAACAATTCTTCTGACCAGAGTGCCCCCCTATAGCTGAGTCATGTAATGCCTAAATTATCTGGTTCCTGATGTTGTTGGCATTCCCTATATAGATTCTCCTTTGGTACTTCAAGATCCCATCCAACAGGGTATAGTCAGCATGTGAATTGGAGTCTAGAACCAATTGGCTCATGATATCTTGACAATGTGAATCACCTTCATAGCTATGCAGCAACTCCTCAATCCATCCAGGCTGGACAGATGCAATAGCTAGACAGGATCCCATCTCTTCCAAGGGTGCAGATTCATGCCTCCTGGATAACGCATCTGCCACTTGATTGTCAGTTCCCTTCTTATATTGTATCTCATAATCCAATCCCAATAGCTTAGTCATCCATTTGTGTTGAATGGCAGTGTTCAGCTTCTGATCCAAGAGGTACTTCAGTGACTGATAATCAGTCCTTATAATGAAATGACTTCCCACTAGGTAATGTCTCCATTTAGTGACAGCCATAACTAAAAGCTAAGAGCTCTTTTTCATAAACTGAGAGCCCCAAATTCTTAACTGATAAGGCCTTTACTCCAAAAAGCAATGGATGTCCTCTTGCATTAATACTGCCCCAATTCCTCCCCCACTCGAAGTATCTTCCACTACAAAAGGTTTCTGAAAATCTGATAACTAAAGTACTGGAGCTGAGCACATTAACTTCTTCAATTGATCAAAGGATTCTTGTGTCTGACTGTTCCACTTAAAGCTGTCTTTTCTTAACAGTTCTGTGAGGGGTTTACACACAAGGCCATAGTGTTTTATAAATCTCCTATAATACCCTGTGAGACCCAAGAAACCCCTCAATTCCTTGACTGATTGAGGAACAGACCATTGGAGGATGCTACTGATTTTTGAGTAATCCATACTGACACCTTTATCAGTAATGGTATGCCCCAAGTAATCCACCTTCTTCTGAGCAAATGCACACTTAGATTTCTTCACATAGAGCTGGTGCTTCCTTAATACCTCTAGTACAGTCCTTAAATGTTGTATATGAGCATCTAGTGTAGGACTATATACCAAAATATCGTCAAAAAAAACCAATACAAATCTCCTCAAATAGGGTTGGAATACCTGGTTCATCAGTGATTGAAATGTTGCTGGTGCATTGGTGAGTCCAAAAGGCATGACCAGGAACTCAAAGTGCCCACAGTGAGTTTGAAAAGCTATCTTGAAAGTGTCCTGAGGCTTAACTCTGATCTGGTGGTATCCTGCTGTGAGATCCAGCTTAGTTTTATAGACAGAACCAGCTAGCTCATCCAATAACTCATCTACATTAGGAATTGGAAACCTGTCCTTAATAGTCATTTCATTTAACTTCCTGTAATCCACACAGAATCACCAAGTTCCCTCCTTCTTCTTAACCAACAGCACAGGGAAAGCAAAAAGGTTGTTACTGTACTTGACTACCCCTGTTTGAAGCATTTCTGTCACCTGCTTTTCTAGTTCCTCCTTGTGACAGTGAGGGTACCTATAAGGCTTCAATTTGAAGGGTTGTGCCTCTGATTTGAGAGGGATTTCATGATCTACACTTCTGCTAGGAGGTAAAGAATTTGGTTTCTGAAATACATCATCATATTCCTGCAGCAATTTCCCTACTTCCTGTGGTATAGGTTCTGCCCATTCTTCTGTATTACTTTTACATTTCAATGCCATGCACATTTGTCTCTTATACTCAATAAATGTCCTCAAATCCTTCCCTCTAATCAGATCCATATCACAGTCCTCTGCCTGCCCATGCAAGTGAACTTCATTTCCCTGATTATACAGTGATATCCTGAGTTGTTGAAAGTCAAATGTTATAGGACTGAAGTGTGTCATCCAATCTACTCCCAATATGATATCCTATCCACCTACCTCCATCACCTTTAAATCGAATCTGAAACTATGTTGATTAATCTTCCAGTGCGCATTAGGACAGATAGCATTGCTGGTTACACTGGTTCCATTTCCCATGATGACAGAGAATGGCTGGTCCACCCATCTGTAGTTAATATCCATTCCAATGACCATTTCACTGTTGATATAACTGTCTGAGCTCCCAGTGTCTACTAGCATAAAAACTTTTTCACCATCTAGGATGCCTGTCAATGTAATTGTCTTCCTTTTCAGTGATTCAGACAAGGCATGCAGGGACAGTTCCATGGGTTGACCAGGATTTCCTGTTTGCTCATCCTGCTCTCCTAATGCATCTTCAAACACAACATCTTTTTCATCATCTAGTACCATGCAGTTTACATGTCCCAACCTACATTGGTGACCTATGGTGTATTTCTCCCCACACTTGAAGCACAATCCTTTACTTCTTCTGTATTGCAGCTCCTGTGCTGAGATCTTCATGAATTCTTTAGTGTCCTCCTGTAGTTTGGTGCTGAACCTAGGATTTTTTTGGTTATTATTGACAGGAACCTTATAGGTGTTACTGCCTACAGCTGATGTATTCCCCCTTGTCATTCCAAATCGATTTTCCACCAATTGTTTGGAGCTCTCCCTGGAATTTTTACTCTATAATTTGATCGAGTACTCTTGCCACCGAGACAACTCAAAAGCTTCAGTTAAAGTAGCAGGTTTCAGCATTCTAATCATAGGTTTGATTTCCTCTTTCAGGCCACTGATGAAGCTAGAAATAAAATAATTTTCATCCAGATTTCGATTCTTAGTCAACATCAATGGTTTCAACTCCTCAAATCTTTCTTGATATTCTTCCACACTGCCCCTCTTGATGCAGTTTATTAAATTCTTCCACAACATCTTTGCAAATGCTGTCAGTGAACCTTTTGCATAGCAGATCTCCAGATTCTGTCCAACCTAATCCAGGTTTCTCAATTTTTACCCCCTGGAACCACTTATCAGCTTTGCCTTCTAAGTACATCTCTATTACTTCAACCTTTTGGTTTTTCGGAACTTGATAGTTCATAAAGTATTTATCACATTTGCGCAACCATTCCCTAGGATTTTCTCCAGTAAACAACTGTAAATCTATCTTAGGTGGATTTGGAAGCTGATACTTACCCCAATCTCTTCTGAAATGCTGCTGTTGTTCTCCTTCATGTTGTAGTCTCTGATGAGCTGGAGGTGTAGGTAGGATTGGCGACTGATCCACCACAACTCTCCCTTCTTTGTCCGCTATCTTGTCCTGCGTAAAAGTCATTTTGGATAGAAGTACGTTGAACTTCTGATCCAAGGATTTGTTGAAATTCTGCTCCATTCCTGTCAACAAATTCTCCATTCGTTTATTATTCTCTTCCAGTTCTTTTTTAAGATTGTTCTTCAGCTGTTGTTGTTCGGATTGATGTGATAGCAAGGATTCCATCAGCTCTTGAAGCTTGCCTTCTTGCCTTTTTACTTGTTCTTCCAGACTTCTGAATCTAGTGCCTTCCGCCATGGATTCGTTCGCACTCCAAGGATCTAAAGCTCTGATTACCAATTGTTAAGAACTGAAGTGATTAATCATGCAATGGCAGTGATTGATCATTCAATTGGAGAGGATTAAGAAATAAGGAGAAGTAAGAAAGAGAGAAAGAGAGAGAGAGAATACGAGAGAGGGAAATTGGAGAGAGAAAGAAACAGATTTCTGTTATTACTCTTATGATTAGCAAAGCAGTGGGCCCCGCATATATTACAGTTCGTGTGACTCAGCCATTAACCAACTAAACTGACTTTTAAATCCTAATTAACCAAAACGACATCGTTTGGCCTTTCCCAATTTACAAATCCCTGATTCAATTACCCGTCATCCTAACATAATTCAATCAGCTTATGGGAACATGTTACAGCCTACTGGTTGGGCGAAAAGCCTACTTCTAACAAAGATACTCTCCAGAAAGGACGCATAACGTATAAGCTCATCATTCTAATCCGAGCATACGGTGTGACTAAGCAAGGAAACTTGATGATTTTAGTTTTTGTTATTTCAATTATGCCCTTATTAATTGATGATTGAAGTTTCATATTATACTCTTTTATAGTTTTTAATTTATTGTGATGATTAAAATTCATTATATTATATCTATTGATTTAAAAGAAAATAATGGTTGATGACAAGAAAAAAATGTTAAGCATTGGAGACTAAGTAGGGTCGGATTTTTGTTTTTTATTTGTCCAAAATACCCTTCTATTTATTGCATTTCAATAATAGCAATAATTGTAGCAGTTTGGAAAAAAACTGTAACCTGAATTAAATTTGAATTATGAAATCAATAAACAAAATATAACACTTTAAACCAATGTGTCTCTTTGTATTCTATTTTCTTTAATTCCATTAAAATTTTTGATTACTTACAGACTAATTAAATTTTCAAATCTTCAAGAATATTAATTTTGATACCAAAAGAAAGTGCTCTTAGGACGATAAAATCTTTGTCGCTTGTGCTTCATGTCAGATTCTGCCCAAAAAATAGAAAACAAAAGAAAAAAAAACTCAATTATTTCTACCAATGAAATTTCAATTATCAAAAAATGAATAATTAGATATAAAAAACTTATATATGTGTGGATCATTTATACTCTATCATTAATAGAAATAACACACAAAATAATACAACGAGTTCAACTTCAGAGAATATATATCTCTTCATTGTCAAAAAATGGTGCATAAAACATTATATTGAGGAATTTCATCAAGCAACTAACAAATTCAACTTACATAACATGAAAAATAATAATGGTAGAGCATGCAACCAATATTTATACAAAAAAATTATTTTTATTTTATTTTTTTGATCCTCTCACCATTTTCCACACCCTTTTCATCCTCAATCATTAGGCATAGGATTTGAGTTCTGAAGAACCCTAAGAACTCTCATCTGGCCACTATACTAACCCCAATGATTGGCAAACAATTAACTTTTGTTTAGCGTTCAAATTCAGGTCATTCAACTTCAAAAGAAAAATAAAAATTGTTCATATATCTAATTAAAAATCAAAGAATTTTAGTGGTATTATTATATTTTGTTTGTCTTGGAAAAAATAAATAGTTAGAAGTATTGATATTGTACATACCATTGAAAATATTGATACTTTTGTCAAATCATTTCATATTTGGTCAAATCTTTATTTTCTTAAATATTAAATTTTCATCTTCTTTAATTAATTGTCCTTAAAACCATTCTTGTAATTTGAAAGAGATCGAATGTATCCTCATTTGTTGAAAATTCTCGGGAGTTTTTATATGAATTTATGAATACAATATTTTGTGAACTTTTATTTTGCTTTTAAAAGAGACCGAATGTATCCTCATTTGTTGAAAATTCTCTGGAGTTTTTATATGAATTTATGAATACAATATTTTGTGAACCTTTATTTTTGCTTTTAAAATAATGGTTTAAAGGACAATTAATTAAAGAAGATGAAAAATTAAATAAAAAAGAAAAACGGGAGATTGGGTTGGGTGGTAAGGTGAAAGATATTATAAGTAGGAATTCTTGGATTCAAAACCTCCCATTTATTAAAAAAGTAAAAAGAAAATATGCAAAAAATAAATTTGTTAAAAAAATTTCACAAATAAATTTTAATGTATGAGAAATATTATATTTTATGATATTATAATCACATGCAAAACACGTGACCTATTATGAGTATATATATGAGTCCATCTCTAAAAAGTTACTAAAAATCACGATATTTCTAAGTAATAGATACAAATATTAGAATTCCTAAAGTCAAGAGGTGAGCCATCTTTTTGCTTACGTCGTATATTGTTTAGTCTAAGATTTTCGTATGTAAAAAGTAGTTGGTTGGCTTATTATTCACTAATTTTCATCTACCATATTATGGGCAATTTGGTCTTTCAATGTTTGTGGTGCAATCAGTAGAGCTTGCTACTTGGCTTAGTACAGATATAGTTCTCTCTAATGTCTTTGTTTTACTTGAGCATAGGTTCTCGGAAAGTTGGATTGTTCTATTAATTTGTATTTGTTGTTAGATTGTGGTTTCTGGTTGGAATAGGGTCATGAAGAGACTCATATCTGCCATTTAGGGAATAGCCTATAGTTCAAGTTGCAAAGGGCCTTTAGTAACCATTCTTGGCTTTCTCATCTTTTCCTTTATCTGGAATACTTCTGAAACTCTCATCAATTCATAGTTGAGCTCCTTGTTGCCTATCTTGGAAATGGTAACTTTGTCATCTTGGCTGATCACGCTTTTGGCCCCTTCTAGGTTTCTCTCATGGAAATATGAAAATTTCTCAGTGGTGTCATCAACATTGCTACCTTTCCAGCTCTCTACATTGATTATCTGAAGAAAACCGCCCCATCTTTTCATCAAGCCTACCACTACTATTGGTTCTAATTGAAGTTTTATATTTTGTTTATTGTCTTCATAATTCAAATTAATTTAATTAAGGTTACAGTTGTTTTTCCTAATTGCCACAATTATTGCTATTATTGAAATTCAATAAATCTAATTCTTAGGGAGAAGGGTATTTTGGACAAATAGAAAACAAAGATCCAATCCTACTTAGTCTCTAATGCTTAACATTTTTTTCTTGTCATCAACCATTATTTTCTTTTAAATCAAAAGATATGACATAATGAATTTTAATCATCATAATAAATTAAAAACTAAAAAGAGTATAATATGAAACTTCCATCATAAAAAATAAGGGCATAATTAGAATAATAAAAATTAAGATCATAACAATAATTATACTTACACTCCAAAATACCAAGACTCATGGTACTTTTTTTATAATAATGATACAGGTTTATGTGGTTGGGTATATAGTAGTTGTTTTAGGCATAATCTCACTAGCATCATTTATATTAATATCATTGATAGCAACTCCACAAATCCATCCTCACAAATCAACTTAGGCCTAAAGAGTGGTGTAAAAGATTGGAATTTTGTTTTTGAATACACTATTTTGGAACCTCATTTTTTAGGAAGATGTTAGTACTATCACAGGTAAAGTTGATAAGTCACAAAAGATTTTTCCTCTAGCACTTCTGTGTGTTGTTATTTTGACTTGTTTAGACTATATTATACCCCTTGTAGCTATCAATGTGCCAATATTTGTTGAATAAAGTTCATGAGAAACTGGATACATGTCTTATGAGTTATGCAACACAAATGATTTCAGGTAAATGGTTGAAAATTTGGATTGAAATTGGAGCTGTTTTATTAGCAATTGGCTGAAACTTAGTTGAGCAGGTTGAAGGAACAACTGAGATTGGATTCTTGCTTAAATTTGTTAAAGTAATGTCAACATGGTTCAATACACCTTGGCTATTGATATTATTGTGAACTGCTTTTTCACTTGGTCTTTCGTATATGAGCTATACAGACATGATATCGTTAGCAAATTTCTTGCATAGGTTAGGGATGCTTTTGGAATTTCTATCTTTCCTTTGGTTGTGGAGAAAATTCCCACCATGCAGCGGCCTTATAAGTTCCGCTAATGTTGCTAGCTTTGGTGGTTATGTGCCTAATTATATTAGAATTTTTTGGTGTTTATAATGACTATAGTCACCAAGACTCTATGTTTGGAAATTATTTTGATGAATGTTTATGTGATTACTTGGTATTTGTTAATGAAGTTGTGCATGGCAAAGAAGTGGTTCAAATTTAGTGCTGAGGAAGAAATATAAGGACAAACATGTTGCTATCTTTTGAAAATTCTTGTCAATGTAATTATAGGAAAAACAAGTTAAAGACTTTTCTACTTGTGTCTATGGCAGCTTACCTCCATGAATTCATGGAGTGAGACACATGTTTCCAAAGATTTTATTACTCTTGTCATTCGTTCCATGTTTTGGAAAATTTCATAATTTGGCTGTCTTTTCTTGTATTACTTCGAGCATCACTAATTGCTACACTTAGAATTTATATAGCTGTTATTAAACTCTTATCCATGCAGCTTTATCTTCAGTAGTTTTGCACTTACACTTTACACTCCAAAGTGTCAAACTTTATTTATTACTCGCTCTCTAAATAGAGTTTTATTCCATAGGTATCAATTCCCGTGCAATGTACAGGCCTCTCCCATATTTTTAAATAGAAAAGTTTCTTAGTTGCATAAAATTCTTTTTTTTTTTTTGTATCAACTAGTCAAATGTCCATCAATGCATATTGTCTAACAATGCCTTATTTTTTGACTTCTGCTTTACACTATAATTTGGATTCAACCAATTCAAAGAAGTTTGTAATTCTATCAAACCTAATGATTACATATGGCTACTTACACTTGTGATTTTTCAAAAGAAAACTTTTAAAACTAAGCTACTTCATTTTTATATTGCAAACGTATGATAGAAAAAGAAAATTTGCTACATATTCACATATTAATTACATGTGTATACTATAAAATGTCAAGTTTCCTATGAGCTCTTCATATTAATTGATTATTGAGGAACGTCGTCATTAGAAACTTTTTTATCTTATTTCCATCTTCAGATAATGGTTAAAGAAACCTAATTTGTAGTTGTAACTTAAAATAGTGGAGAATATTTTAGGTTCAGAACTTAACAAAAGGAGATGAAACATGTATTTTTGGTACCTAGATGTCAAATTAAAGTCAAGAAGCAACCAAAAGGAAAAAGTTCTTGACAAAATTTCTAGACATATAATGAAGAAACAAGAGCACAAAAATAAAAATAAAAACAAAAAAAATAAAACACAACATAAAACAAGGGACACCTAAACTATGATCATTTATATCTTCTATAATCATGACATGGTTATTTCCTTTGCTGAAGTTATGTGTAAATAGTATCAGGTGTTTGATGCCAATTGTTATTGTGTGATTTTTATGGTGTGCAGGAAATGAGTCTAGGTATAATGGGAGTAATTTACGAGCATATTTTCAATTGACAAATTTCTTACATTGTTGGGGGTGGCTTCTTTTGTTAATAGTCTAGCAATTACAAGGAGATGAAGATACTTATCTATATTCTTTATTCAAGATTCGGCCTTCAAAGAAATTTAGAATGACGACTATTTTTGGGATTCCTCCATTGGTGGGTAAATTTAAAATCAATATAGATGTTAATGTGAGGTATTTTTATGCTTCTAGTGATGGTCTATTGCGTGATCATTATAGTAAACTTATCTTTGCTTTTTACAAGGAGTTTGGTAAAAATGTAATGTCCTTTTGGCAATGGGGAAAGCTCTTTTGTTTGGGTTGCAACTATATCAACAACATGGAATCAGAGAGATTGAGGTTGAGGTGTATTCACAAGTCTTGACCCATCCAATTTTATTTAAAATGTCTTCTAGCTGGCCGATTTGTAATGTGCAGAATTGGATTGTGCATTTGCTGTTTTAGATTTTCGGGAAAATTTGACATGTTTATAGAGAGGCAAAATTAGTAGTAGACTTTCTTGCTTAGCTTTTACTATTGGGTCAACATACTTTTTTGTCACTTTCAAGGTTACCACAACAATTCAGCTCTATTATTTGTTTTGATAGGATTATTTTACCACATATGAGGTCCTATTTTGTAAAGGAGTAGTACTCCTCTTTTAATCTTTTTGCATCTTGTCTTGTACTGGAGAAAAAGGTTTAGGCCTTCCTCATTCATGGTTTCTATTACCTCTTAATAAAATTAGGGTTGACATCTTTCCCCTATTCATGGGATTTGCCAAAACAAAAAATGGAATACCTAGCCTTAATGAGGTTTTTCTAGAATTACTTGTGATATATATATTTTAGGATTGTGTTGAGAAAGTGCATCCTCAAAGAGGATGAAAAATAGCTGCAAAAACTATTCAAACTTCAAGGATAGGGAGCCAATTTTTTGTCAATTTTGAGCCTAGGTTCATAGGCTCTAATATGTTTTTGAAGGTCTTGAAAAAAGCAAAATTTGATCCATCATGTCTCTGAAATTTGATAAAACATGAGTTACATAAATTTGATGCTTTAGTTAGAAGATAATAAAGTTCAAAGATCAAGTAACAATCACCTTAATTTCATTTCTTTCTAATTTTTTCTAAAAATTAGTCGCTGCCACATGCTACTCACGTGGCTAGATTTCCATAACAATTTGTCAAGAGTAGTCAATTGGACTAAATGTACATAGAAATTGAAACAACTAGTACTAGATTTGGTTTTGTTCAAACTTTACTGACTAAAACCATTGATACTTCAAACATTTGGCGTCAAAACTACAATTTCATGATGTGTAAATACTGTATGTATCAGCATTTTCTAATAGAAACTCCTAGAATAGAACATTATACTAAAAAGGAGACTTTAGAAATAAAATTAGCAACATTAAAAATGGATTGGCTTATTTTTCAAAAACAAGTTTTTCAAATACAATGCTACAATAATACACAAACAAAACAAGTCAAAAAACATCTCATCCATACAATATATTAAATATTTCAAAAAATATCTATAGTAAAAATTTTTCATATACACTACTATAGTAAAATATTTCAAAAATACTCCTAAAAACAGCTAATTCAAATGGAGCGGGAATTAGACATTTACAAGGTATAGGTAGATTTAGAGAAAAAAAGCTGAAAATAGAAAAAGCAGGATGAGAAAAAGAAAAATAGAAGATTCTTTCTGAAACATAGGTAGAAAAATTAAGTCTAGAAAACAAATACTTAGAAAGAGAAATTGAGAAATTAACTAATAATAAGGGAAAACAAATAGTAATAAGTGAATACAAGGAAATAAAAGGCAGAAATTAATACTAATATCTCAAAAACCAGGATTATACTTCTTTAATTAATGTAATTTACCAAAAAAAATTTGAGAGCAATATTATCATGAAAGAATTTGAAATAATTGATATTGAATGCACTAAATCTCATATCGATGTTTTCTTGTATCTGAAACCTATAAACATAAACTTAACTATAGTATCCATTGAATGGATAGAACTCTTATTTGATATGATTCTTATGTTCAAAATACTCTAATCTCTTTTAAAACATTTGATGGTCATTTGGGAGTAAATATTTCATTCTGCATAGGCTTGGGTAACCATCATCACCAATACAAAATTATTATTGGATAAAATTTTGTTCGTTCTATATTAGGTGGTATGTTTTACTTCTTACCACATTGACAGTTTTTTTTCAAATGGGTGTGTTTTAACACTACTAACTATTACATATCATAATTAGTATCAGCGTTGCCTATCAAGTGTGGTGAAACTGGTGTAATAAAATTTGGATTAGATAAAATTAGTAGCCTTGATCATAAAAATTTTAGTTTTCCAAAATGTAAGGCCCGAAAACAACTTAAGAGGGGGATGAATTGGGTAAATTATAAAGCTAATCAAGTTATGGGCACTTTTGGCTCAATATGAAATTTATCCTCTTTTCTAAGTGATCACACAATGAGTCAATCAACAAATGAACAAAATCACTTGAGAGAAGTAGAAGAGATAAGCAATGTACAGATCACAAACGTAACAATAAGTAATTAGAAAGGAAAGAATTGCAAACCAATTAACTACCCAACTCCTCTTGAGTTTGTAGATTAATTCAAATAAGTTTCTTCAAATTGATGAATTACAATCACTCTTGCGTACAAAGGAAGGTTCACCTCCTCCTTGCCCCGAACACCACTCGGTCAAGTCAGGAAATTTTACTATCCCTCAAGACAACCCTCACAGAGCTACACTCATGAAGTATTCACTCACAAATGAAAAACTTACAATGAACCTTACACCACTAAGACTACAAATCTTCTTTGAAGAGTATTTTCTCACTAAAATCACTCTAGATCTTTTGTATCTTCAGTGTGCAAAAGTTGTTTGAAGTATCTGACCAACCACTATTTATATAGGACCAAGAAAGTGTCTCATTAATGTTTCCAACGGATAGAAAATAGCTGAAGAGTCAACTACCCGTTGGAGTGTCGGACGTCCGATAGTCCTGTTTTTTGCGTCCGATAGCAGGCAGTGAGTTTAAGAGATTTTCTTCAATTTTTTCAGACGTCCGGTGCAAGCTCTTTGTGCGTCCGACAGCAAACAAAGAGATTTGAGAAATCATCTTGTTTCTATCGGACGTCCGGTGGAGACATATTCAGCGTCCGATGGTTTCGTCGACTTTGAAGGATCCTATCGGACATCTGATGCTTGCGTCCGAAGTTGTGCAATGATTATTGGACGTCCGGTACTGTCATCACAAGCGTCCGACAGCTTTCAGCAACCTTTATCTTCTTTCAATTGCACTTGTTCATAGAATCAAATAACTTCATAACTGAAAGTATATCTTGAAGAGATATTAGTATCATCCATTTGTTTTGTAAACATCAAAAGTTAGGGACCAAAATCAACACAAAATATAACATAATAAAAAAAGTAGGCAAAATGGAAGAATTAGAAAATAGTAGCTTTATGGATTTGAAGAATTTGAGGAAATTGAAGAATTTATAAAAGGGTTAATCACATTTTATCCCCTTAAAGAATATCTCATTTCTCAATTTACCCCCTAACCTTTAATTTTGCTCACTTAACCCCCTTTAGAACAAAATTGCCCTTGCATTATTTTGACTTTTCATTTACCTTGTTTTCCTTTCTTTTATTTCTTTTTCTCTTTCTTTTTTATTTAATTCTTCCTCTTTCCCACAAAAATCTTCACCTTAATGATTGAAATTAAAAAAAAGAAATTGCAGAGATCTATCTTCTTCTTAAATGATTAAAAAATATTCAAATCACTTTCCTAAAATACAATTTTTTTAACCTTTCAATTCTTTTAATTTTGGGTCTTGCTCTTTCCTTTCTAATTTCTTATTTTATTATCAAGAAAATATCATAAGATGAAATTGCTTTCCTTTCTTTTGTTTCTTTTTCTCTTTCTTCTCTCTTTCATTCTTCCCAATAGAAATTCCATTTCAACGAAATTTTTTGTTTTGAATTTGTAATTGCATATTTTTGAGTAAAGGTTTAAAAGGTATCAAAAACTAATTTTGATTTTTTGTATGATGCCACATGTCACAAATTTCAATTGATGATTATTAATCAAGTTACAATTTCATCTTAAGATATTTTCTTGAAAACAAAATGAGAAACTAGAAAGGAAAGAGGAAAATCCAAAATTAAAAGAATTGAAAGGCTAAAAAAATTGTATTTTAGGAAAATGATTTGAATATTTTTTTAATCATTTAAGGAGAAGATAGATCTCTGCAATTTCTCTTTTTTAATTTCAATCATTAAGGTGAAAATTTTTGTGGGAAAGAGGAAGAATTAAATAAAGAAGAAAGAGAAAAAGAAATAAAAGAAAGGAAAACAAGGTAAATGAAAAGTCAAAATAATGCAAGGGTAATTTTGTCCTAAAGGGGGTTAAGTGAGCAAAATTAAAGGTTAGGGGGTAAACTGAGAAATGAAATATTCTTTAAGGGGATAAAATGTGATTAACCCTTTATAAAACTAGAAAATACACTACATTATAAATCTAGGGTTATTATCACTTTACTCACTTAACGTTTGGTGTCACTATCAATTTCTCCCTTAACGTTATCTTTTAGTCACTTTACCCCCAAGGCTAACGGTCAAATTTAACGGAGTTTGTTAATTAAAGCAAAAAGACAAGTTTAGCCCTTAAAGTTATTATTATTTTGCCCCCATAAACTATATTCTCATTATCAATTTACCCCATAGAGTTATTTTTTAGGCAATTTATTGCACCATTAAACCAATTTAGCAAGTTAAAAAATTTTAGAAGAAAGTACCCTCCTCTTTGCATAATAAAAATAATAAAAAAAATTAAAATGGCTCTTATCTTCTTTAGTATCAAGAAAAAAAAGTCAAAATATTATTTCTTTCTTCTTAACAATCTTATTAATATTAAAAAAATAGAAAGATCAGAAGGGGGAGGGAGAGGGGGAGAGAGAGATAGAGAGAGAGAGCTCAATTCTTTTTTTAGAAAATACAAATAAGAAAGAATTAAATACTTTATTATTTTAAAATTATTTCACTTTACTGTTTACCACCAGATTTCAATCCTAATCCCACCAACCTTAAATTATTACGATAATGTTAGATTTTTTTTTCTTTGCAAAATCTAATTTTCTGTCTCCTTCCTTTCTATCTAATTTTCTTTTCATAGTATTAATAAATATGAAAAAAGAAATTTGAGAAAATTCTTTTATTTTTATATTTTTGGATCTCTTAAAGTGAATAAAAGAAGAATAATCATTCTAAATTTTTTATTTTTAATTATATATATAAGGGTAAATATATTTAAAAATTTTTGACCATAGTAGTTAGATTAACGATGAAGTAAAATGCCAAAAAAATAATGTTAGGAATTAAATCAATTATATCACTACAATTTAAAGGAATAAAGAGTGATAATAACAGTGTAGTAATGCTATAGAATAAAAGGGTATTTTTGTCCAAAATTTCTTAACATGTTGAGTTGAATTACTTATGGAGGTGAAGTGACTAAAAGATAACGTTAGGAGGTAAACTAATAGTAGTGATATAGTTTAAAGGGGTAAAGTGATAATAACCCATAAATCTATGAGTAAAATAATAGAAGATAATAAAATATTACCTAAATATAAGAAAAGATGCAAATGCTTTTATTAGGATAGCAGAAGAAACTCAAGTTTTAGGAGAAAATCCTTTTAAATATTGGGATAGAAACAAATTCCAGCACACCTTGATATTAAAAATGAAGATTTTATTATTAAAATAGCACTATAGCTCCCAAGATATAATAGAATTTAGCATACAAATGAAAGAATTAAATTTAGAAATAATTAAACAAAATAGTAGCAGATATCATAGTACAACAATTATGGTAAAAAATCATGCTAATATGAAAAGAGGGCAAGTTAGAATTGTAACAAATTACAAAAGATTTAATGATATTCCTATAAAGATCAGTACAAGATATTAGATAAATATCAATTAATAAATTGCATACAAGAAGCAAAAGTATTTAGTAAATTTGATTTTTTTTTTGAATTTTGGTAAATAAAAATGGATAACTAATGGACAACCTTCTTCACTTGTCTTGAAGGTATGATTGACGGTATGAGTGAAGGTCATTATGAGTAGATAATTATAGTATTTGGATTAAAAAATGCTTCATCTACTCTCGAGAAGGGTGGATAGAATATTTAATAAATAAAAATTATTTGTTCTAAAATACTTCGTCTACTCTTGAGAAGGATTGATAGAATATTTAATAAATAAAAATTATTTGTCCTATTAAAGATGATATCTAGTTTTTAGCAACAATCTAGATGAATATTAAATGTATAGTATTTAATGAATTTCTAGAGAATAGATTAATTATTAACAAAATGAAAATAGATTTAGATAAAAAATGTAGGAACATGTGCTATTATTAAAAAAAAAAAAAAGGTGGACGGATCACATATGTGTATAAATAGGTTATAACCTCTTGTATCTCCCCATGGTAGAATTATCCAGTACAGGTCATCAAAGAAAAATGGCCAAAAATTAAGGCACTGCAACAAATGCTGTTTTTAAACAGTTGAATGACTTATTTTACATCGATTATTATCAAACTTTTTGGAATTCATTCATGGCAGAAGTAGAGAATCAGTGTTGAACATCAAGTGCGACTGCATCTGCTCGAATCCCCTAATAGCAAATGTAGGAAAATGCTGGAGTGAATTGCATCTACAATAATTCATGTGATGACAAGACACGTGCAAGTATTGTCATGATCAAGGATAACGATTTGATATCACACCCAATTCTATTAATTCATGACGAAGGATAACCATTTGATATCATACCCAATTCTATTAACTTCCATTTGATATCATACTACCAAGTGGGAGTTGTAGGAGAAATATCCAGTTCTATTAACTACCAAAGAGGAGTTGTAGGAGAAATATCCAGTTCTATTAACTAACGGACAGTGCTACAGTGCCTATAGTTATGGTAACGATATTAGGGAAACCTGCTATTATAGGTTTCTATTACCTTTAGTGACAGATCAAATCTTTTAGTGACTTTTTAAATATTATATTAAAATAATTAATATTAACTTTAGTAAGTTTTTAATTAAAACTAGTAAGTATATGCCTGAAAGATAAGATTTAGTCAGAAATAGAAATTTACACTTTGAGTAATTTAATTTACTTATTATTTGACAAAATTTACTTATGTTTAAATTAAACTTACCAATACTGAAAGTAAAAAATGTACATATTTAAGTAAAAAAACGGTTTTGGGTTCCTGAAAACGGTTTTGGGTATCACCTTTCTCTTTAAAGTTATCTACCTTCTTCTTATTCAGTTCCCAGTTCCAATGATACGATTGAATTCCCAAGCAAAGGTTTCCACTTTGATCCACACTTTCTCTTTGTTACAATTGAATAAATCTTCTCACTTCAAAATTTTCATCTTTAGTTCACACTTTGCTTCTATCCTTTCTCATCGTTCGGTTGGGTTTGAGTGCTGCCATATGCAAACACAACAAAAGGGTTAGCGACGGTGGTAGCCAGCCAAAGAGCATATGAAAAATAGCAGTGACGAGGTTAGATCATCATGTTCTCTTGAAATCGTTTGATTATATTGCTGTAATTTATTTATATTTCATTTGTTTTGTTTGTCAAGATTTTCTTGGGAAATCAAGGCTGAGAATTTGAAGATTTTATTGCAATTTTGGGGCCGAAAATGTCCGTTGAAACATCTAGGAAATGGTTGTAGTTTTGATTGTCTACGGGTAAAATATGTTTAATAGCCATGTGAAACATCTAGGAAAGGACTTGAGACCAGGCGTTTAAGTTAAATGTGATTAATTTGTGAATGCATATAAGATGTTTGGTGAAATGTCAAAGAGAAATTTGTATGTTGTGATTGCTACTCTGTGCGGGTGAGAATTACTAATATATTAGTAACTCAACATGAGCTTTATAACTTGAATTCTTCAGGCAAGAGAGGTTTCTCCCGTTTTGGAATTCTAAGTTGATACGCTTGATGGAGCATATGTTATTGAACTGAACTGATCTAGAATCATTGTTGCGAATCTGTTGTTTCTATGGAAATTTATTATCAGCCTCTTGAATTTTTTACTCCATTGTAACGTCTGCAATGCCACGGAAATTTGGCCATTATTACTCTTGTAAATCTGTGTTGCAGAAGCAATTCTTATTACCATCCTATGATACATGTAGATTTTGTAGAATCACATCTTCCCTCTTCTTCAGTCAGGAAAGGAGAGAAAATTCATAGAACAGTTTCCGACCATCAATCAATTATGGTGTTATACATACTTCATATTTTTGCATTTTTTTGTTTATTTTTCTTTTGAATGGTGTTGCATGGGGCAAACCTGCGGAATCCAGTGGTCTTTGAGGAAAGGATTGTCAAATGCTGGTTGTTGATACATATAGACACAATCAATTATATCACCGTCTTTGCTCTGTCATGAGAAAAAATTTTGAATTTCATTGTAAAGAGCCAAAGGCATTCAACATAATCTAATCTACCTACCCGCAAATTTGTGACTTTCATTGAACTAAGGATTAGATTATGCTGGTTGTTTCGATATTTTGGACATGTGAATAACTCATCTTCCTCCTAAAAAATTACTAATACGTAAACCCTTACCGGGAGAGTCAAAATAGCTTGTTAATGCCATTGCTATATCATAACGATTAGACTGGAACATAAATCTGTTGAATGGGTTGATTGGAACAAAATTCAGATGAATGGTTTATATGAGAATTGAGGTTTTCAATTAGTTTGATGATGGTTTGTAATATAGAGAGAGAATGGAGTTCTAATCATAAAATACCTAGAAAAGAAACGGGTTGCCAAGTCGAGAAGATAAGTAAGTTTTTAATTCAAACTAGTAAGTATATGCCTGAAAGATAAGTTTTAGTCAGAAATAGAAATTTACACTTTGAGTAATTTAATTTACTTATTATTTGACAAAATTTACTTATGTTTAAACTAAACTTACTAATACTAAAAGTAAAAAATTTACATATTTAAGTGAAAAAATCACCGGGTTTCTGAAAATGATTTTGGGTTGCTGAAAACGGTTTTGGGTTCCTGAAACACTTTCGGGTATCACCTATCTCTTTAAAGTCATCTGTCTTCTTCTTATTTAGTTCTCAATTCCAACGATACGATTGAATTCCCAGGCAAAGGTTTCCACTTTGGTCCATACTTTCTCTTGGTCCAATTGTTGTTGCTACAAAGGGACAAAAGGCAAAACAGTCCACTCACAAGCGAAAGCGAAGACGATGCAAAAATTGCAAGTAATCACCTACTCTTAAAATTGACTTATTCTACGGTTAGAATAGCTTTGCAAAACCAGATATGAATGAGCAATGCTAAATTTCATCCACTCATTGGCTTTATGTTAGAAGGCCAAAAATGTTAGTTATATATGTACACTTCATATACGCCTTTATAAATTCAATCTTATTGTTTATGGATTGTGCTTGGCAATTTTTTTCCCGCAGGTCATTTGGACATGATAGACGAAAATGTACTAAAGTGTGCACAGATGCATATGAAACTCACAATTATGATCATGTTGGGGCACCCAATAATGTTGAGAATGTAAATTTGAATCTGATAGGATCATCCGATGGCCTATTGCAATCAGATTCACAGCATGGATGCAATAAGGAATTAATGGATAGTAATTGGTTTCAGATCATTCCTCCTGGTCAGGTAATGTATAGCTTGCTTTTATTTATTTTTGTGTGAAGGCATGAAATATAATGGTGCTCTATTTGCATTTGTATAGGCATTAATGTGGGCATGCAATCCTTCATTAATCCAAAGTCATGTACAAAACACTAGCTTGTTAGGAGATGAAAAGTATTCAGGTACATTTTTCCTTCTTCACGCCTAAGTTTTATGTTATTTATTTGCTATGATTATGTGTTGTTGTGGCCTTTTTTTAATACAAATCTTGTGATGGTTTTGTAGTGAATGAACCAGATTTCAGCCAAGACCATTAAGGAATTTTATTCTTGAGAGAGTACAAATGTTTTTGCACGTCTTTGCTCAAAGCTTTTAGGATGATTTAAGTTTCTTCGAAGGTAGTTTAATGCGTTTTGATTGTAAATCTGAACATAATCTCCTTAGTTTGCAATTTCTGGTGTTTACTTGTTTTAATGTGAATAATTTCAGCTTGCTTGGAAAAAAGTTTGGTGATCAAATTTCAGATATTGTTAGCATCCAAGTGCTCTTGGGTTTGTAAACCAGAAATGTCAATCCAAACTGAAGCTTTTGATAGTGATATCAGAGCCCTTGATGCTGGTGATCAAATTCTCAAATCAAGTTACTAGCCTTTTGATTGCTTCAGATTTCTGAAGCCAAAGTCTTTGTGCTCTAAATTCAGTTCTTGGCCATGTAATCTTGTCATGCTTAGATAGCTATATCTAGTGTCCTGCCAGCTTAATTTTGATGCGTAAGTATCAATTATTAAAAGTTAGATTCATTCTGATGCTCAAAATGAGCCGTTTTCTCCTATTTTGAAATACCAATTTCATATCAAATGTCTTGTGCATGTAGATTTTGCTGTTTACTTCAAATTGGACTGGCTTACTTGATGAGCAGAACTCGAAAAGCAACTCAAATACTCATGTTATACAATACTCAGCACACGGTTTTTTAGGCTTTAAAACGTCATTAATGAAAGTTACCCATTCGGTTGTTTAGGAATGTTAGGAGATTCGTCAAATTCAAATGACGATGCCTGAAACTTGTACTTATCCCCAAATTTGTGTTGTAGTACAGTATCAAGATCTTGCACCTATTCCATTCACCTATAAAAATTATGATTATCATAAAATGACATTTTATAATAATTTACATACTATTTGCCAATTAAAAGCAAGTTTCATAAAAAATGTGCATGTAAATCCATATTGTGAATGATACGAAATATATTTGAAACTCACGAAACTTAATATATGGGTAAATTTACTATAATTTTAAAAGATTACGCTACATTAGATACGATCACTTTACCTTTTATACTTGTGACCTAGAAAATAAATTTATTAAAACACATAACATTTATAAATGATGCATACATTTATTAAAATGCTTAAAACGCAAAACATTTATGAATGAAACATACAATCATTATTATACATTTATGTTACCAACAACTACTAACTATAATATTAAGTTTCAACCATTAATAAAAAAATCTTAGCACTAGTTTAAATAAACTTCTTAATACTTGTTTCATATAAGTTTCTTTAAGTAATATAGTAAATTTATGCCACAAACTAGTAAGTTTTGATGATTAACCAAATTATTATTCTTTCAACAAGATTTACTATTAATCTATAAAAACTTACTATTACTTGAACTAAACTTACTCCCCACAAAACTAAGTTTCGAATGTAGAGTAGTAATTTAATTTTTAAAAAAAGTAACTTTCATTTTTATTTCGATTACTTTTTGAAACATAAATAGGATAACACTTATATGACCATTTTCGATTTATTTTTTATTTACTTTTAGCGGCCATTTGATTATTTGATAGGCCTATCCACCTAAATAGGATAACACTTAAAAATAAGAAAGTAAGTTTTCCATCTAAAATAGTAAGTTAACAGTAATAAATTAGTAACTTTTATACTTCAAAATGTAAATTGGAATAAATATTAAACTTACTTTTTAAATAAATAAATTACTACTTTATATCCCAAACTTACTTTTTATAGTGTAAGTTTAATTCATGTAATAGTAAGTTTTAATACATAAATAGTAATTCTTACTGATAACATGGTAAAATTGATTAATAATCAAAATTTACTGATTTATGAGACACATGTACTATTTTACTTTAAAACATATTTCAAACTAGTGTTAGGGAATTTATTTGAAATAACGATAAGATGTTTTATTAATGATTAATTTTTAGTACCTTAGTTAGTAAGTACTCATAATATACCTGTATAATACAAGATTATAGTTAACATTTAAAAAAATTTATTTACATATTTTAAAATACTATGGAAAAAAGTTTGACTTTTCACATAATCTCGTAAAATATGTAATAAAATTTTGTCGTATTATAAGTTTTAAATTATTTTCAATTTTTGAAAAGTTTGAAAGTTTGGATAATAATAACAACAAATCTTCCTAGTTATATATAGAATATTACTTGTTTATATATCAAAATTTTTATAAATTAACACCTATGAATATAATAAGATGATAAAGTTTTAATAAATTTACATCTGAGACACAAGAAATAATAAGAGTAAAAGCCTAAACAAAATGAGAAATAATATAATAACAAAAATTATAAATTTAGTATAACAATTAATATAAGAAAATTAAATTAAATTTAGAAGGTAAATTAAATAACAATGTCAAGGTTAGAGGTCATGGTAAATGTTACAAATTTTAGGAGAAATTATGTACTGTAAAAATGGTTTAATAATTTTCTATTAAGCATAACTATTGCATACAAAAGGAAAAGATATTTGATTTTATTTTGCTTTGATTAGAAGAACTTGTACTAGTAATAAAAGAAATTTCAATTCAACAATCAACGTGTACATGATTACAGTAATTTTTTAGTCATTTAGACTAATATGTGTCATAAAGTAGTCAGATTTAGTCGTTTGTGAATTCATAATTTTAACAGTTTACATAAAATTCATCTATTAAAAATTATGATTATTATAAAATGCCCTTTTATAATAATTTACTTACCATTTGCCAATAAAAAAAGAGTTTGATAGAAAACATATGGATACAAATCCATAATGTAAATGATACAAAGTATGTTTGAAAGTCACAAAACTTAACATATGGGTAATTTTACTATAATTTTCAAAGATTATTCTATGTTAATACAACTTTAATTTTTATACTTGTGACCCAGAAAATAAATTTATTAAGATTTTACCATTTTATTAAATTCATAGGCATTAATATATGAAAATTGCGTACCATTTTATTATATTCATCGGTGTCCATATATGGAAATTGTGATGTATAGATAAGTGCAATTCTATATATAACTCAAAAGATTTTTTTTTACTGTCATCCAAACTTTTTAACCTTTTACAAATTCAAAAATAATTCAAAATTTATAATATGACAAATTATTCTTACATATTTTATAAGGTCATATGCAAAAAAAAAGTTTTCATAGTTTATTTAAAATGCTTAAAACATATAACATTTATAAATGATACGTACAATTGTGTATCATACATTTACATTACGAGTAATTACTAACTATAATACTAAGTTTCAATTATTAATAAAAAATCTTAGCATTATTTCAAATAAACTTCCTAATACTTGTTCCATATAAGTTTCTTTAAGTAAAATAGTAAATTTATGCCATAAACTAGTAAGTTTTGATGATTAACCCAAATTTACTATTCTATCAACAATATTTACTATTAGTCTATAAAAACTTACTATTATTTGAACTAAACTTACTCTCCAAAAAGTAAGTTTTAGATATAGAGTAGTTATCTACTTCAAAAAAAAAGTAAGTTCCATATTTCTTCAAATTTACTTTTTGAGACATAAAAGTTACTAATTTCTTGAGTTAACTTACTATTTTTAATGTAAAACTTACTAACCATATTTTTAGGTACTATTTTATTTAGATGACCAGTATAACAGGTAATCAAATGGTCGCTAAAAGTGTTTTTACCTGTTATATCAGGTAAAAACAGTTTCGTTATCATAACGCTCGTATCATTTATCATTTATAAATGATAAAACAATTTTTATATCAATTTATAAATGTTATATGTTCGAAGCAGTTTAAATATACTATGATAACAATTTGTACGTATCATTTATAAATGTTATATGTTCGAAGCATTTTAAATATACTATGAAAACTTTTTTTTTTGCATATGACCTTATAAAATATGTAAGAATAATTTGTCATATTTTAAATTTTTTATTACGGGAAAATAAACAACTAAGTTCCCAAAATATTTCACTTTTATTGTTTAAAAAATCTCAACTTGTTGGTTAAATTCAAAATAATTCGATTGTCAAAAATAGTTTTTCTCAAATTAACTTTAATGATTGGATGTGAGATACAAAAATGGTAAAATATCCCTCATACATATGTCATGGATATTTCCGACTTTTAGTAAAAAAAAAATTTTGTTGTTAAAATAACATTTATCATAGTGTACTAATTATTTTAGAACCATTTTATAGGTGAACTAAATATAATTTAAATTATACAATAGATTATACATGCATGTGATTTTCATTTATAATTATTGGATCCTATTCTTATGAACAATCTCCCAAGGAAAAAAATCAAGATCATACTGATTTTCTTATATTAATTGTTATACTAATTTTGTCATTTTTATTATTATATTATTTCTCATTTTGTTTAGGCCTTAACTCTTATTATTTCTTGTGTCTCAGATGTAAATTTATTAAAACTTTATCATCTTACTATTACTTTATCAAGAGTTAATATTTATGTATAAAAACTTACTATTACTTGAATTAAGCTTACTCTCTAAAAAGTAAGTTTGGGAAATAAAGTAGTAATTTATCTATTTAAAAAGTAAGTTTAATATTTATTCCAACTTACCTTTTGAAGTATAAAAGTTACTAATTTTTTACTGTTAACTTATTATTTTAGATAGAAAACTTACTTTCTTATTTTTAAGTGTTATCCTATTTAGGTGGATAGACCGATCAAATAATCAAATGGTCGCTAAAAGCAAATAAAAAATAAATCAAAAATGGTAACGAAATTTGTTATCCTATTTATGTCTTAAAAAGTAAAATGAAATAAAATTGAAAGTTACTTTTTAAAAAAATAAATAAATTACTGCCTTTATTCGAAACTTTCTTTTTGGAGAGTAAGTTTAGTTCAAGTAATAGTAAGTTTTCACGGATTAATAGTAAATCCTGTTGATAGAATAGTAAATTTGGTTAATCATCAAGACTTACTAGTTTGTGGCATAAATTTAATATTTTACTTAAAAAAACTTATATGAAACAAGTATTAGAAAGTTTATTTAAAATAATGCTAAGATTTTTTTGTTAAGGATTGAAACTTAATATTATAGTTAGTAATTGTTGGTAACGTAAATGTATAATATATGGTTGTATGTATCATTCATCAATGTTATGTGTTTTAAGCATTTTAATAAATGTATGTATCATTTACAAAGGTTATGTGTTCTAATAAATTTATTTTCTAGGTCACAAGCATAAAAGTTAAATTTGTACTAATGTGGCATAATCTTTGAAAACTATAGTAAATTTACCCATAGATTAAGTTTCGTGAGATTCAAATATATTTTGTATCATTTACAATATGGATTTATATGCATATATATTTTTTTTATCAAACTTACTTTTAATTGGCAAATAGTATGTAAATTATTATAAAATGTCATTTTATAATAATCATATTTTTTATTGGTGAATGGTATATAAACTGCTAAAATGGCCAATTTATAAATGCTAAAATCTAGTTACTTTATGGCATATATTAGTTTGATCAACTAAAAAATTAGCGTAATTAAGTGTACGTTGGTTGTTGATTTGAAATTTGCACCCTTGTCACTATTTCGTTATTTCTACCACAAGTTTTTGTGATCAAAGTAAAACAAAGTCAAATATTTTTACCTGATATAAGTTGTATTTATATTTAGTAAAAAATTAATAAACCATGATTAAATTTCATAATTTCTAATGAAATTAGTAACATTTTGTAAATAAATTGGAATAATTTGTAAAATATGTTATTTTTTTGACAATATAATTAGGGGTGGCAATCGGGTCCAAATAGGAGTGACGGGTCGAGTTGAGACCCAGGTATAATAGATAACTGGCTGACCCGAACTTGACCCCCCAACCCGAAACGGGCCAAGATATCCGACCCGAATCTGAAAATTCCAGGTTGTCAGGTTGGCGGGACGACCTGAATGACCCAAAACTTAATTTTAATTTATTAATTTACCACTGTAATTTGTAATTCACACAAGACTAATTACATAATCAAGTAATAAAAATTTAAATAAATAATCCCAAACCAAATCTAAAATAAATTAAAAACATCGTAAAAGTGTTTTGTTCCAAACCAAATATAAAATAAATATAAGCAGTATAAAAGTAAAAAATAATATAATACATTATTTGTCCAAATATAATAATTTCAACTTCAAATAAGTTAAATAAATTCATTTAGGATTAAGTGATTAATGCCTTTGAAACAAAAAGAATAACGTAGGTTAGTTAGGTAAAAAAAATTTCATTCATAAACAGGTGATCGGGTCGTATCGGATCACACATGGTTTGACCCGAATTCGACCCATTTTCATTTCGGGTTCATCGCATGCGACTCGATTCTGACCCAAACCCGCGAAACCTCAATCCGAATCAATTAATTTCGTGCTAGGTTCATATCATTTTTTCAGGTCGACATTTTATAATTGCGACCCCTAAATATAATCAAAAGAAATTTGCAGCATAAAGAAAGGATGATGGCATACGTATAAATGTGAGCAACTATATACATATCACACCATAAGTTTTCGTTTGATTTGTTCAAAACATAGGTAATATATTCGTTAGTAGATATAAAATGCATATTAATTTTCTACAAATGGAAAATACAATTTCATATATACTAACTATTAACAGAATGTGTAGTTTGAACACGATCAATTGAACGCATATTTCGTTTGTTTAGCTATCATTTATTTTGTTACTTAGGTTGAATATTTACATTTGAATAGAGTATTGATATTTACATATTTCAATTATTCTTAATGAACTTCAATTAAGTGTCAATGACAACAATTATTAAAATATAGTTTTCTTAAATTTTTTGATGCTGTTAATCATTTGATGCTGTTAATGTTAATATGTTGGATTA
This sequence comes from Coffea eugenioides, assembly GCF_003713205.1. NCBI lineage: Eukaryota > Viridiplantae > Streptophyta > Magnoliopsida > Gentianales > Rubiaceae > Coffea > Coffea eugenioides. Next base: position 34,334,600 of record NC_040035.1, on the reverse strand, counting down.
CTTCTGTTAAATTTGTAGGGGTGGACGAGGTCTTGATTTCGTTTATACAGAGCTAAAAGAGCTATTTCTAAAGAACGATGGGATCAGGAAACCAGAAATCGTCTGGTTTGTTCTGGGATTAGGCGATAATCCTCTCTCTTGTAGGATTTTAGTTTTGAAAGTTTCCAAATTATCCATTCGATAACAGAAGAAGCGGAGTCGGTGAGGATCCTTCCTGGAACGCGGATAAACATAACCCAAAGCAGGGTTTGGAGAGGATACCCCCGCAATAAGGATCTCACTGGTCTTTTGTCGTCTATCTATTTTAAATTGGAGAGTTGGTTACAATTTCTGGTTAATATCATGACCCGATCGAAAATTAGCTATGAAAATAACAAGTCAACAACACCACACCACCAATGCATAGCAGGACCAAAGTGGAAACCTTGGCCTGGGAATTCGATCGAATCGTTGGAACTGAGAACTAAATAAGAAGAAGGCAGATGACTCTAAAGAGATAGGTGATATCCGAAAGTGTTTCAGGAACCCAAAACCGTTTTCAGGAACCGGTAATTTTTTTTTACTTAGATATGTACATTTTTTACTTTTAGTATTAGTAAGTTTGATTTAAACATAAGTAAATTTTGTCAAACAATAAGTAAATTAAATTACTCACAGTGTAAATTTGTATTTCTGACTAAAACTTATCTTTCAGGCATATACTTACTAGTTTTAATTAAAAACTTACTAAAGTTAATATTAATTATTTTAATATAATATTTCAAAAGAGGCCGCTGAAAAATTTGATCTATCACTAAAAGTAATGGAAACCTATAATAGCAGGTTTCCCTAATATCGTTACCATAACTATAAGCACTGTAGCATTGTCAAGATCAAATGCTAAACTTCACAAAATGATGAATGGAAACTGATTTATTATGATTAAATGACAAAATTAGCTAAAATATTAATCAAATGAAAATCAAAACTATAAATTCTTCAAAATTATTAAACCTTCCCTATTTCATCCTAAAATTCACGAAAAATCTGTCCAAAAAACATATTAAGGCATGCCAACAACAATTCAGATTTTGAAGGGACAAAATTGATTGTATTTTCCTAATTGTTATGGGCCTTAGTAACATTAAGCCAAAATTCGAGGGTTAAACATGCAATTTCTGAAATTTGTTGCATGCATGTTACGAAGCTTTCTTATGCTTCTGCAATTTCTTATCCGCAAGGTTCTGCAAGTTTCCATACCGCAACTTTCTTTCCATTTCAGCATGCAGACATGTTCACCAACTACCAGGATCTTAACTCTCAATTATCAACTAAATCAAAAGCTACATTTTGTTGCAGGATTAAAGCAAAAATCTGAGCTGACCGTCAGGGACAAAGGGAACTAATCAGCAAAAGAAAAAAAATGCAGCAGGACCTTTCTCTGCAAAATCACATTTACAAGCTTTCCGTAGCTCTCGGCTATTCATCACCTAAATCTATCGCACAACAATGAACGAAAAGGGAACTACAACATGCCATTTTGATAAGAAAAACAATTCCATCCCTCTAGCATCAAGAACATGAACTAAACTACCCAACCTGATAAACCCTCTTTCTGAAACAAGAACATACAACGCAGGAGCAAAGAATCTGGCTTGACTGAGATAGAAAGAGGGAGGCCTCAACAACTCGAGCGTATAAAACACAAAAGAAAGACCAATGCAACATCAAAACCTTAGGTTTCCTTTTAAAATTCTGGTTGAAGACTTTTTGCGAGAAAATTATTTCAATCAGTACCAACCTACCCCATTACCGATCACTGGATTGAGAGCAAGAGGAAAGGAAAGAGGATATACAAACGGATACTTATGCATATTTTAATAGAAAATAAGTACAGAATTCATTCATCAAAGCTGTCAACGGATACTTAGGCACATTTTAATAGAAAATAATTGCGGTAATTTTTATACATACCGAAAATTAATAGAAAAGAAAAATCAAAGTCTGATTTATGACTTCTAATTTTTAAAATTTAAGGGGCAGCCAACCAGAGACAATATGATAACTAACAATTAATGTGTTCCATTTTTCAAGTGGGAATACAAAATGAAAGATCAAAAATATCTAGAGAAAAAGGACAAAACCGTTTTCCAGGAAATAGGTAGTCATTGTCTGCAAGTCATTTCTACTGATTTTCATTTCTTAGTATTGAATTGCACCGGCCAAACCCACCCTTGAGGGGGCCTTAACTTCCACGTTTTGCAAAACAGCCACAACAATAAAGGACAAAAAAATTAAAATCAAAGAAAACAGCAAGGACCTCTGTTTTGTCGGTTGGAGGAAGAATCAGGACGCAGCAAATTCACAACCTTAGATTCAAGAACTTAAAGCTTAAAAAAAAAAATATATATATATATATATATATGGAACACCAGAAATTAAAAAGGCAAAAAATTCAGAATCAAGCAAAAAAGGAAGATAGGAAAACATCCCTTTATGCAAAATTGAAGGAGGTATATTAATATCTTTTCCCTCTCTGCAAAATTTCAAGTTATATTATAAGAAACTGATGAAGCTGCACTCATCCCATCACCACAAACAAGACTGGAAAGAGAGTATTAGTGCTTCTCATCTAAATATGTACATCTGATTAAACCCAACAACAACAAAAAAAAAGAAAAGCTACAAAAACCCATAAGACAAAAGGGGGGGAAAACAGAAGAAGAAGAAGAGGAAGAAAGCAGGTACAAGGAAGATGAAATCACTGTCTCTAATATGATTATTTAGTTTCCAACAGAAGTAGGTCTATTTTCAGCCAATCCCAAGGGTGATCTTGAGCGCTGTTGTCAACTGACGAGGGTGATTTCTTTAAGAGCTGGTCTCATCTCTGGCTGCTGAAGAGCACAGAGTAGCAATCATAACACACAGATTTCTCTTTGACATTTCACCAAACATCTTATATGCATTCACAAATTAATCACATTTAACTTAAACGCCTAGTCAAGTCCTAGATGCTTCATATGGCTATTAAGCATGTTTTACCAGTAGACAATCCAAACTACAACCAAATCAAGGCTAGATGTTTCAGTGGACATTTTCAGCCCCAAAATTGCAATAAAATCTTCAAATTCTCAGCCTTGATTTCACAAGAAAATCTTGACAAACAAAACAAATGAAATATAAATAAATTACAGCAATATAATCAAACGATTTCAAGAGGACATGATGGGCTAACCTCGTCACTGCTATCTTTGATTGGCTACCACCGTCGAAAAACCCTTTTGTTGTGTCTGCATTTGGCAGCACCCAAAAACAATCTATCGATGAGAAAGGATAGAGGGAAAGTGGGAACTGAAGATGAAAATTTGAAGTGGGAAAATTTATTCGCTTGTAACCAAGAGAAAGTGTGGACCAAAGTGGAAATCTTTGCCTTCAATCGTATGTTGGAACTGAGAACTAAGTAATAAGAAGGGAGATGACTTTGACAAGATGATATCCGAAAGTGTTTCAGGAACCCAAAACCGTTTTTAGAAACTGGTAATTTTTTTACTTAAATATGAACATTTTTTACTTGTAGTATTAGTAAGTTTAATTCAAAAATAAGTAATTTTCGTCAAATAATAAGTAAATTAAATTACTCAAAATGTAAATTTTTATTTCTGACAAAAACTTATCTTTCAGGCATAAATTTACTTGTTTTAATTAAAAACTTACTAAATTTAATATTAATTATTTTAATATAATATTTCAAAAGTCGCTAAAAAATTGGATCTGTCACTAAAGGTAATAGAAACCTGTAATAGTAGGTTTCTCTAATATCGTTACCATAACTATAGGCCCTGTAGCATTGTCCGTGTTTAAATATTTAGATTGTGAATATTTACCACTTGGTTCTTATCTGCATTTTTTCTCTCTACTTGACAGTCTAGTTTGGGGTTCTAGAAAGTTGAGTCTTGTAGACACCAAAATTTCAATTCTATTTAATTTAATTTAATTTTTTTAGTTAATCAAAGTTCGTAAAATGATAGTTAGCTATTTTTTGAATTAGGTTCATCTTCTTTTAAAAATAATCAATAAAACAAACATTGTTTGCATTAAATTTCCGAAAAAAAAAAAGAAAAAGTCTCACAAAAATTTGTTTTTAATCTTTTCAAATTTAATTTCTTCAAAATAAATGAAAATTTGCAAGGCAATTTCAAATAGGAGTTTAACATTTTGTTTACCCTAAAATTTGTTTTGAAAAACCAAATAAAAAGAAAAAAACAAAATAGGTGGAAGGCATGTATGGTAGCTAAGTGGGTTAGATTAGACATGTGTCTTTGGTTTTTTTTTTTACACCACAACATTTAGGGGTTAGGTGGCAAGGACACTTGTTGGATTGGGAAAAATTTGGAAGGAAAAATGGGAGAAAAATCTGGAACCAAGAGGGAAAAAGGGAGCTGCGGGCAGTAGAAAAAAAAGAACGAAAGAGGAAGGAAAAGAGGGTTTGGGCAGAGAGCAAAGCAAAGGGAAAAAAAAAAAAGAAAAAGAGGAGAAGGAAAAACTGAGGGAGAAACCGAGGAGGAGAGGAGAGATTGAGGGATGGTAGCGGCTGAAGAAAGGGAGAGGGAGAGAACTTGGGAGAGCAAGAAAGAGAGAGAGGGTGTGGGGATATAGGAAAAACCAGGGAAATTGGGAAGAGGGGAAAGGAGGAGCTTCAGGCAAGAGAGAAACAAAGGGGAAAAAATAAAGAAAAAAAGAAGGAAGAAACAGAGAGAAGGGAAGAGAGATTAGGAGAGGAAGCTGCGGGGTAGAGGAGAAAACAAGAGAGGAAAAAAGAGAGATTCTGGTGAGAGCAAGAAAGGAAGAGCTTCGGGCAGGGGAGTGAGGAAAGGCAAGAGAAAAAAGAGAAAAAAGGGTTTCGGCTGAGAAGGAATAGGTTTTGGGAGGGAACGAAAGAGAGAAAGAAAGAAAGGGAGAGGGGAAGAGAACCTGGGAGAGCAAGAAAGAGAGAGAGATTGCGTAGAGAATCAGAGAGAGGAAAGAGGGAGAAAATTGAGAGAGAGGAGGAAGGAAAAATTGCAGAAAATTTCATCACCAGGCTGACGAATCAGTCCTATTTCTCACTCATTTCTGATCTTTATAGTGCTTATTTTGAGGATATTTTTCTTTCTACACCTTGTCTGGATATCTGGAAACAAGTTTTGTTCAGAAATTATCCCATAAAAATACCTCTAACATGGCCGAATTCGAGCTCGAAATCGCGGTTTCCCCAACGCTGCGCGTCCCTGCAGCAAATTTTCTCCGAGCCTCGTTCCAGAATCTGGTGCAATTTCTTGGAGTATTTTCACGTTCGTTTTACTTCACCAAGGTTCTAAGGTAACCGCAGCTTCTCCTCTTGTTGTTTTAACACTAGTTTCAGAAGAATCCAAGTCTGTAGGACATGAATTTTGCTGCTGATTTGGTGAATGTGTGTCATAACTTTATCATGAATGAATCTGGAATTTGCAAGCTTTTACCCCCATTCCAGATTTTCCTTTCTTATGTGCTCAAATATAGTATCTTGATGATAAGATTACAGAATTTAACGAAAATTTGAGGCTGGATTCTTGTATGAGATTGCCGTTTAAGCTTGCAGAAGGAAAGTTGCAGAAAATTTTTTCCAGATTTTGCATACTCTTTTCTTCTGAATCTTTGTGTTTAGATGTTAAAATTTTATGTTGAAAATTGAAAGAAGGCTTGGTGATCTTGTTATTTTGGTCTAAATTTTGGTTGTTTGAGATATTGGTTGTGTTGGGATGAAAAGGAGATTGCATTTGATGAACCCAGCAAAGTTGCAGGAGATGAAACGAACAAGAAAGTTGCGATTACTTGCATGGGAACTTTTAAAAATTGCATTTTGGCCCCATTTGTTTGTCTAATGCTACTATGACCTAGAAAATTGGAAAAATCAATCAATTCTTGTCCCTTAAAATGTTAATTTTCTTTGGTATGCTTTAATGTGATTTTTGGACAGATTTTTTAATGAGTTTTAGGATGAAATTTGAGGTTTAATAATTTTGATAGATTTATAGTTTTGATTTGGGTTTTAACAAAGGAATTAAATATTTAAGTGATTCCTTTTGTTGTTTAATTTTAGCAAGCGGAGCAAGCGGATTTTCATTTATTTTTGTGAAGTTTATCATTAGGTGTGGTAGGCTTTGTTTTGAGTCCTTAATTTTATTTTATTTTAATTTATACCCTTAATATTTTAATAATAATGATTTGACCTCTCAAACTTCTTTAATTCTTTCAATTAAGTCCCCGCTCGTTTTAAATCTTTGAATATAGGTTGTTTACTTTCAATAAAATGCTTTAATGGTTCAATATCATGCTTAGTTCCATTTCTTATGATTATTTGTTAATTAAAGTGGTGCCTTAATCATTTTTTTTGTGTTGGAGGGTAAATAAGAGAAATTTCATTTCATTAGGTCACCAATTCAAGGGAGGTACACTCTACTTCTTATTTTGATTTTACTTGATCCTATGTGTTTATTGTATGTAATTGCATGTTAATTTTCTTGATTTATTTACTTTTAGTATTATTCATTTACTTGATTTTGGGTAATTATTTGAAAGGCGATTAAATGTCAAGTTGTAATAGTTAGGTTATTATTTTATTTATTTCATTTCATTCTTTACCCCCTTTAGATTGTAGTTAGGACCCTCGAATGTAATAGTTAGGTCTCTATTCTCTTTTATTTGTTTATATGTTTGCATGCTTATGTGTGTTTACGTGTTTACTCGCTTGCTTAGGATCTTTGCATCTAGATATCATGCTTATGTGCTATGTGCTATATGTTATATGTGATTTATGTGTTTATTTGCTTTTATTATGTTTTATATAATTTATTTGGTTATAATAAATGCATAACGTCACCACACTAGTCCAACGCTAATTGTGGCCCTTCTTTCTGATTTCTCACTAGTCCAATGCTAGTGAGAACTTATAGACATGGGTTAATCTAACGCTAGACCTTTAGGGACCGTCCACACACTAGATCATGTTTGAGTGACAAATCATTACATTTCATGCATATTTGCTACTTTTTAGGATCCTTACCATTTTTGCATGATATTTTCTCTATATGTATATCCCTTATCCCTATGTGTGAAACATGACATTTAGACTTGTATTTCATTTAAGAAAAATTAGAAATAGGTTAGTACATTTGCCTGATTAGATTAGGGAGTACCCTTTAAATATGGGATATGAACGAGTATGGCTTCTTAGCCTTAGCACGCTCGTATTCCCTCTATAAAAGGAAAAATTGAGTCACGAATCTTAGCCCCCACACCTGTTATGTTGCATCCTTATCTTTTAGGTCACGTATATTTGTATATTATAATTTTTTTCTATTTTTTCAAGTCTCACTCTTTGCATATTCGTAACCTCTTTAAAGATTCACTTTTGGGGCATTACAATTAATGTGGTTTGTACCCATCAAACTTTGAAGAGATATTTCGACCCTCCCGATACCCATTAGATCTAGGTCTGCATCCATATAGTAACATCCAAATGTGATAAGTTTTATAAGTTAAATTAAGAAAATTTTCGACTAAATCACGTAACTAGTTTTGGCTAGGTTGAAAGGGTGCTTTGGATTTCATTCTTGCCTTCCCTTTTTTCAACCGTGACTCCCGAGCTCATTTCTCTTGATTTTCGAAGATTTGGAGTTGTTTAAAAAGGATTTTCTCTACTTTGGAATACATTTTTGGGTGACTTGGTACACCTTAATTCAATACCAAGTGGTAACTCCTATTTTTTCTTAAAAAACCCTTTTTAGACTTTTGTTTTTTGGCCAAAATCGTCGCACTTTAAGTCCCATTTTAAGCCATTTTTCTTTATTTATTCTCTACAAATCAAAAACTCATTTTCACTCAAAATTAATCAAAATTCATTTTTATAAACCCGTAACTTATTTTTTTCAAAAAATATGGGACGCGACAAGTCTAAACTCATCATAGTAGACTTTTTAGGTAAAATAGAAGATACTAAACAGTTACAATGCTTTTCTTAAAAATTTTAAATTATAGTAGAGTGTATGTTAAGGATTTAAGTAGTAACTTATAGAACCATTGTATAGTAAAATTAAAATAGGATGTCAAAAACTATTTCAATATAGAATATATATAATTAGTTAAAAAGATAAAAATAGATCTGTAAAGATCTACCAAAATTAGATTTATTTTTGAAAAATGATTATAAAATAACAAAAACAAATGTTAGCGAGGAAATAATAGTGTTAGGTAGATTAAAAAAACATAGTAGTAAAAAATGAAGAAAAAATTGTAGATATGCATTAAGAAAATACAAAGAAATTGGATTAGGTAGATCAAAGAATTATAGTAGTAAAAATGAATAAAAGAATTATAAATTTGCATAAAGGAAGATACGAATAATCTGAATAACCTCACATGGAGATCCCAGACTTTCTAAAAAGGACTTGTTACAAAAAAGACTGATTTCCTATACTAGAGATGCTATTGAGAACAAATTCTACATCTAGTTGGTAAGATTCTTTGTTGAGACTGGAATATATCATAAGTGATCAAAGGTTTTAGAAAAACATTTCGAAATTCTTGGTATAAAAGTTTTTATAATTTTCAAGAAACAAACATTAGATGCATGTAAAATGAACACATGACTTATTTTTTCACCAATAGAATTGCTACAGATCATATAGACATGGTTTTGTAGAAAAAGTTTAAAATGTAAAATAGAATTTTGAAAATAGTTAAGAATGTAAAACAGAATTTTGTGATTGTGAAACAATGTCTAGAAACTTTGAATTGTTAAATGATAAAATTGGATGAGAATAAAGAAGAATTAAAAGTAAAGCTCAATAGTCTTTCAATGTCACAGACTAAGGTTAAGAAATCTTAATTCTGTTAGACTTTGAACAAAAGAAAATTCCTTTTCAGACTACATGTTGAAAAAAAAAGAGAAAGTATTGAGATCCAATCAATGATTCTCATAAAATAAAAAATTCGAACAATACCACCTGTTAGCCTAGAAGAAATAGAAAAAATGAGTCCTTGATTTTTTTTTTCGTATTTTAGATGGAAAATTTTGGCACCACTTTCTACCAACACATCAAAAATTAATCTACAAAATTCCAAAACACTGAGATTAATAGGATGATCATAGTTTATAATTTTACAGGATATACTAAAATATAAATTTTATCTAGCAAGAGTGTTAAATCACAGCCCCAATCCTAGATTTATTCTCTTTGTCAAGTTTTTTCATCAGGAAGAGAAAACTACAAATACCATCTAATATATTAGTATTTGTAGAGTTCCATTATATTTGGATCTATATAAACAATTACAGTTAAATGTAGAAGGACAAAGACAAACCATGACTCTCACTCTACAAAAGCTCATGAATTACAGATTTGTTCATTGATTGAATTTTTTTGATCCAGAGCAAACAGATGGTAGAAAATTAGCATATGTAGTAAATTTTATGTTTACTCAAAATCAATATAAATATGTAGAAGCCATCATATTTAGTTAAAATTCTAAATTTGTCCATGGTACATGCCATCCTGTCCAAAACCATATTATTTGGATGAACATTAAATCAACATATATGCCATCCTTTTGAAAACTATTCGTGTTCATGTAAAAAAGAACAAATAGAGCATTGGATTGCACAGCAAATCGCATATGATAGACTTATAATGAGCCTCCAATTGCATTAAAAGATAACTTCAAAAATCTATAATGAATGAAAATTCCCGCATATGAAATTTTTGCAACAAATTGTATAAGAAGAATTATTAAAATGTCATACAAAAGAAATTTATCAGGAAACCAGTTTATGGATGGAAAAGGCCAAAATGAAGGTGGTTTAACAAATGTCATGGGTGATGAAAATTCCACAATCTGAAAAATATGTTGAATTGTTAAAAAAGGGACCAACAGAAGCGGATGGTAAGTAGAACTAAGTGATTAAGATAGTTCAAAATTAGACAAAAGTTTTGCCAAAGATGATCAAGGCAATTAAGTTGTCCATCTTGTCATTTAAAAATGGGAGAAAGAGATGGACCAATGCCTAATATATTATCATCTAGTTAATTCACACATTAGATATCTTAGTTCAATCTTAAAACCTATTTCAAATCATCTAGTTAATTCACACATTAGATACCTTAATTCAGTTTTAAAAACATATTTCAGATAGCTGTAAAAGAATAGAAAGCAGCAATTGTTGATTCAACTAGCATTAGCAACACTCCAACAACTCTTGCATAAAAAGAGAGGAGTTGGAGAAGAATTGGCAAGTTTTGAAAGAGATAAAGTGTACTGCAGCAAGCCAGCATTCAGTTGCATAAGATTTTAGTCTTTATAGTAGACTAATTTAAGACACTTCTTAGATTGCTAAATTACAAGTACTTGTATTCTTAATAGTAACATTTGTATTATAATAAATAGTATTTTCTTTTCAACATATTTCAAGTTTCAATTTAACAATCTTCTCAAGTAGTAAGAATTGACATCTATTGATTTTGTAAGCAAGTTCTTGAAAAGTTTAATATATTTTTCTTTCAAATAAGTTATGATAGATGCAACATATTTCATGTATGTTACTTAGTTCTTTAAAGACGATAATCTAATATCAAAAACTTGTTTAGCCATATGATTTAAAAATTTTTTTTCTAGCTGGGAAAATGGATGAGGAATTTGAACCTAGATCCTTTAGATCTAAGGGTCTCAACCTTGACTACTAAACCAATCTCTTATCAACCATCCCATATGCTTAAATTATAAATTATTTTGAAAGATTTCTAATTCTATGTTGTGTCTAAAATACCCATTTAGGTGTTAAACTATTTAGGAGGGAAGGATTCAGCAAATTCGAATATGCAAGAAGGAATTGAGAAATAACTTTGCAAGGAAATATAGATTTATTAGATAAAAGTGGTGACTGAAAAAACCTTATGCTAGGCTACGAACGACCTCTACTTCTTATTAAATTAAAAATTTTAAAGAATTAAAATTTTAATAGAGGGAAACTAGATTAGTATTTTGATTAAAATAATATTGCAGGCGAGCAACTTTAAAACTTTTTACCAAAATAATTTAGTACAATTTGGAAAACAATTTGTAACGAACAAGGTCATATAAAGATTAATTCAAAGAGTAAGTTAAAAAAGAATTATTTAAAATTGGTAAGTAAGATAAGAAGAATTATTTAGAAACTACTAGCAAGTTTTTGTTGCATGCAGACTAGGATTGCACACGAGTTGATTCGCTCGCGATCAGTTCGAGTCAAAGTTGGACTCGAACTTGATTAATATCCATATCGAATTGAGTTTGAACTAACAGAATATAAAAAGTTGGCTCAAAATTCGATTTGGTTAGATCAAAAGTCGATTCCACTCGATCGTTTATAACCTAAGATAACTGTAATCACAACCATATTATATGCGCACCCCTCCCCATATCTTTCAGGAAAAAATAAAACAAAAGAAAAGAAAAACAGAAAAAACAGAGCCCCAAGTAGTCTTGTACAATGTATAAACCCCGTGCATGCAGTACAAGCACCTGAAGCGCAATAGTATATTAGTCTACGAGAGTATAAAGAGTTGAACGCCATTTTCCCTATTCAGAAGCTCTCAAAGTCTCATCCGGCCGGAAGAATCAGCAGCGAAACTCACAACAATGGCGGACGACTGCAACTCCAAACCTACCGTCGGTCTCGATCGTCAAGACCAACTACGGCAGTTATCATCGTCCGACCACAAAGACGGCGTCGTTCAAGAAACGTTCGATTTAGACCAAACCGACGCCGTTTTGCAGAAGGCCGACTCTGAAAATTTTGAAGTAGAAGAAAACAGAGATGAACAAGATAAGAACGCCTTCTTCGACGTCGTAAGTCAAGAAGCCGGAGCCTCTAGTAATTGCTTTGACAGCGCCGTTTTGGAGAAAAGTGAAGAACGAGGTTTTGAAGGAGAAGAGAGAGACGACGCCGTTTGGGGGAGGAAAGGAGAACTACTCCTCCACGACGACGTCGTAAAACCAGAAGCTGAAGGAGAAGAAAAGGTGGAAATTGCCGAAGCCGCTACTTCTTGCTTTGACGACGCCGTATTGGAGAAAAGTGAAGAACGAGGTTTCGAAGAAGAAATGAGAGACGGCACCGTTTTGGTGGGAAATGAAAAAGTTGTTCTCCACGACGTCCTAAGACAAGAAGCTGAAGGAGAAGAAAAGGTGGAAATTGCCGGAGCCACTACTTCTTGCTTTGACGATGCCGTTTCAGAGAAACGTGAAGAACGAGGTTCCGAAGCAGAAACAAGAAACGGCACCGTTTTGGAGGGTAAAGGAGAGCACTGCGTGGAAGAGGCGATGGGTGCTTATGCTACTGGCTTAAACGATGGCGTTTGCAAGAATCAAGAATCGAAGCCTGTTGATTGTGAGACAGACGACTCCGTTTTGGAGAAGGGTGAAATGGGCGTCTCTGGAATTCAAGAAATATTGAAAATTGATGGGAAATTGAATGAAAAAAACTGTTGTATGAAAATTGAGGTAGTTGATGAAACGGCATTAGTAGGGTTTGGAAAGGAAAGAAAAGCCACCAATTTCTCTGAAAATTCAAGGAAGAATGTGAATCATAAGAGGCCAAGAAGGAGGGGCAAAAGTGGGGCTGATGATAATCAGAAGTTTGTTGATATGGGCTTGGCTCAGAATTGTGGAACCAGAAAGAATGAGAAAGGGGGGAAGAGAGTTTATACGAGGACGGAGTTGGAGGTGTTGAGATTTGTGGCAGTGGATTGGCAGAGGAAGAAATGGACAGAGGTTTATTGTGGACTTGGTCCTGCTGTGCAGGAGGAGTATGATGGACTGGTGGGTTCTGATAATCATAGTCAATTTCATCATCAGCAGCTGCAGCAGCAGAAGAAGAAGCACACCCGTGTTGATTTCAATCCGCGGTTCAGAAATGAGGCACGCTCTTCAGTTTTTGGTACGTGTATCATATTCTTACTGTCAAAAATTTGATTATGTATGATTGTTATTATGATTATAACATAGATTTTATTGATGTTGAACTTGATCGCAGAATCATGTGATTTGTAGTTGATAACAGTGTTAATCTTCTAGGACATTCTGTAATTAGAGTTTAGGACTCATTTGATCAGGATTCCATAATTGATTTAGTGGTGTCAAATTGTGCAGTGATTTTCTCAGGCTATGTGGATTTCAATTCTTGTGTCTGGATGTTCATAATGTTGAATGATGTGACTTTGAGTTTGTATTGTCTCTGTTTTGTTTCTGTTGTCAAGTTAATTGTCTGTGAAGATGGTACATGTTATTCAGTGCAATGAAATATTAGTATCTCAGCACCAAACAAAAAGAGTATCTATTTGGATCTGAAGTGTGAATTATGCATTTAAGTCACTTGAGAAATATGAATAGTTAATGGAAAACTTTCTGATTTGTCAAGACTTTTCTTCCTTTACTGCAGTAGGCTGATGAGGTTTTGTGTTTAATGAGGTTCTGCTGTTTGCTAGTGGGTATATCATTCCTGCCTTTTGCTCTTCAAATGTACAAAACATCAAGATATAGTTTGCTTGTGATTATTGATGTTAGACCTCGCCAT